>NC_083883.1:81700697-81720232 GCF_032452875.1 Bos javanicus
CCAGGGCCAGGGCCAGGCCAGGCCAGGCCAGGCCAGGCCAGGCCAGGCCAGGGCCAGGCCAGGCCAGGCCAGGCCAGGCCAGGCCAGGCCAGGCCAGGCCAGGCCAGGCCAGGCCAGGCCAGGCCAGGCCAGGCCAGGCCAGGCCAGGCCAGGCCAGGGCCAGGCCAGGCCAGGCCAGGCCAGGCCAGGCCAGGGCCAGGCCAGGCCAGGCCAGGCCAGGGCCAGGCCAGGGCCAGGCCAGGGCCAGGGCCAGGCCAGGCCAGGGCCAGGCCAGGCCAGGCCAGGCCAGGCCAGGCCAGGCCAGGCCAGGCCAGGGCCAGGGCCAGGCCAGGGCCAGGCCAGGCCAGGCCAGGCCAGGCCAGGGCCAGGCCAGGCCAGGCCAGGCCAGGCCAGGCCAGGCCAGGCCAGGCCAGGGCCAGGCCAGGCCAGGCCAGGCCAGGCCAGGCCAGGGCCAGGGCCAGGCCAGGCCAGGCCAGGGCCAGGCCAGGGCCAGGCCAGGCCAGGCCAGGCCAGGGCCAGGGCCAGGCCAGGCCAGGCCAGGCCAGGCCAGGGCCAGGGCCAGGCCAGGGCCAGGGCCAGGCCAGGGCCAGGGCCAGGCCAGGCCAGGCCAGGGCCAGGCCAGGGCCAGGGCCAGGGCCAGGCCAGGCCAGGGCCAGGGCCAGGCCAGGGCCAGGCCAGGCCAGGCCAGGGCCAGGCCAGGCCAGGGCCAGGCCAGGCCAGGGCCAGGGCCAGGCCAGGCCAGGCCAGGGCCAGGGCCAGGGCCAGGCCAGGCCAGGGCCAGGCCAGGCCAGGGCCAGGCCAGGGCCAGGCCAGGCCAGGGCCAGGCCAGGGCCAGGCCAGGCCAGGGCCAGGCCAGGGCCAGGCCAGGCCAGGGCCAGGGCCAGGCCAGGGCCAGGCCAGGCCAGGCCAGGCCAGGGCCAGGCCAGGCCAGGGCCAGGCCAGGGCCAGGGCCAGGCCAGGGCCAGGGCCAGGCCAGGGCCAGGCCAGGGCCAGGCCAGGCCAGGCCAGGCCAGGCCAGGCCAGGCCAGGCCAGGCCAGGGCCAGGCCAGGCCAGGGCCAGGCCAGGCCAGGCCAGGCCAGGCCAGGCCAGGGCCAGGCCAGGGCCAGGCCAGGCCAGGGCCAGGGCCAGGGCCAGGCCAGGGCCAGGGCCAGGCCAGGGCCAGGGCCAGGGCCAGGGCCAGGCCAGGGCCAGGCCAGGCCAGGGCCAGGCCAGGCCAGGCCAGGCCAGGCCAGGCCAGGGCCAGGGCCAGGCCAGGGCCAGGCCAGGGCCAGGGCCAGGCCAGGCCAGGGCCAGGCCAGGCCAGGGCCAGGCCAGGCCAGGCCAGGCCAGGCCAGGCCAGGGCCAGGCCAGGCCAGGCCAGGCCAGGCCAGGCCAGGGCCAGGCCAGGGCCAGGCCAGGCCAGGCCAGGCCAGGGCCAGGGCCAGGGCCAGGGCCAGGGCCAGGGCCAGGGCCAGGCCAGGCCAGGGCCAGGCCAGGGCCAGGCCAGGCCAGGCCAGGCCAGGGCCAGGGCCAGGCCAGGCCAGGGCCAGGCCAGGCCAGGCCAGGGCCAGGCCAGGCCAGGCCAGGGCCAGGGCCAGGGCCAGGGCCAGGGCCAGGGCCAGGCCAGGCCAGGGCCAGGGCCAGGGCCAGGCCAGGCCAGGGCCAGGGCCAGGGCCAGGGCCAGGCCAGGGCCAGGGCCAGGCCAGGCCAGGGCCAGGGCCAGGCCAGGGCCAGGCCAGGCCAGGGCCAGGCCAGGCCAGGCCAGGGCCAGGCCAGGCCAGGCCAGGGCCAGGGCCAGGGCCAGGCCAGGCCAGGCCAGGCCAGGCCAGGGCCAGGCCAGGCCAGGCCAGGCCAGGGCCAGGGCCAGGCCAGGCCAGGCCAGGCCAGGCCAGGCCAGGCCAGGCCAGGGCCAGGGCCAGGGCCAGGGCCAGGGCCAGGCCAGGCCAGGGCCAGGCCAGGCCAGGCCAGGCCAGGCCAGGCCAGGCCAGGCCAGGGGCCAGGCCAGGCCAGGGCCAGGGCCAGGCCAGGCCAGGCCAGGCCAGGCCAGGCCAGGGCCAGGCCAGGGCCAGGCCAGGCCAGGGCCAGGCCAGGCCAGGGCCAGGGCCAGGGCCAGGCCAGGCCAGGGCCAGGCCAGGCCAGGCCAGGCCAGGCCAGGCCAGGCCAGGCCAGGGCCAGGCCAGGCCAGGGCCAGGCCAGGCCAGGCCAGGGCCAGGCCAGGCCAGGCCAGGCCAGGGCCAGGCCAGGCCAGGGCCAGGCCAGGCCAGGCCAGGCCAGGCCAGGCCAGGGCCAGGCCAGGCCAGGCCAGGGCCAGGCCAGGGCCAGGCCAGGCCAGGCCAGGCCAGGCCAGGGCCAGGGCCAGGCCAGGGCCAGGGCCAGGCCAGGCCAGGCCAGGGCCAGGCCAGGCCAGGCCAGGGCCAGGCCAGGCCAGGCCAGGCCAGGCCAGGCCAGGGCCAGGCCAGGCCAGGGCCAGGCCAGGCCAGGGCCAGGCCAGGGCCAGGCCAGGCCAGGGCCAGGGCCAGGCCAGGGCCAGGCCAGGCCAGGCCAGGCCAGGCCAGGGCCAGGCCAGGCCAGGCCAGGGCCAGGGCCAGGCCAGGCCAGGGCCAGGCCAGGCCAGGCCAGGGCCAGGGCCAGGCCAGGCCAGGCCAGGCCAGGCCAGGGCCAGGCCAGGCCAGGCCAGGGCCAGGGCCAGGGCCAGGCCAGGCCAGGCCAGGGCCAGGCCAGGGCCAGGGCCAGGGCCAGGCCAGGGCCAGGGCCAGGGCCAGGGCCAGGCCAGGCCAGGGCCAGGCCAGGCCAGGCCAGGCCAGGGCCAGGCCAGGGCCAGGCCAGGCCAGGGCCAGGCCAGGCCAGGCCAGGCCAGGGCCAGGCCAGGCCAGGCCAGGCCAGGCCAGGCCAGGCCAGGCCAGGCCAGGCCAGGCCAGGCCAGGGCCAGGCCAGGGCCAGGCCAGGCCAGGCCAGGCCAGGCCAGGCCAGGCCAGGGCCAGGCCAGGCCAGGGCCAGGCCAGGCCAGGCCAGGCCAGGCCAGGCCAGGCCAGGGCCAGGCCAGGGCCAGGCCAGGCCAGGCCAGGCCAGGGCCAGGGCCAGGCCAGGCCAGGGCCAGGCCAGGCCAGGGCCAGGCCAGGCCAGGCCAGGCCAGGCCAGGCCAGGGCCAGGCCAGGCCAGGGCCAGGCCAGGCCAGGGCCAGGCCAGGCCAGGCCAGGGCCAGGCCAGGGCCAGGGCCAGGGCCAGGCCAGGGCCAGGCCAGGCCAGGCCAGGCCAGGCCAGGGCCAGGGCCAGGGCCAGGCCAGGCCAGGCCAGGCCAGGGCCAGGGCCAGGCCAGGCCAGGGCCAGGCCAGGCCAGGGCCAGGCCAGGCCAGGCCAGGCCAGGCCAGGCCAGGCCAGGCCAGGCCAGGGCCAGGGCCAGGGCCAGGGCCAGGCCAGGGCCAGGGCCAGGCCAGGGCCAGGGCCAGGGCCAGGCCAGGCCAGGGCCAGGCCAGGGCCAGGGCCAGGCCAGGCCAGGCCAGGCCAGGGCCAGGGCCAGGCCAGGCCAGGCCAGGGCCAGGCCAGGCCAGGGCCAGGCCAGGGCCAGGCCAGGCCAGGGCCAGGCCAGGCCAGGCCAGGGCCAGGCCAGGGCCAGGCCAGGCCAGGCCAGGGCCAGGCCAGGGCCAGGGCCAGGCCAGGCCAGGCCAGGGCCAGGGCCAGGCCAGGCCAGGGCCAGGGCCAGGCCAGGCCAGGCCAGGCCAGGCCAGGCCAGGCCAGGCCAGGGCCAGGCCAGGCCAGGCCAGGGCCAGGCCAGGGCCAGGGCCAGGCCAGGGCCAGGGCCAGGCCAGGCCAGGGCCAGGCCAGGCCAGGGCCAGGGCCAGGCCAGGGCCAGGGCCAGGCCAGGCCAGGGCCAGGCCAGGGCCAGGGCCAGGGCCAGGCCAGGCCAGGCCAGGCCAGGCCAGGGCCAGGGCCAGGGCCAGGGCCAGGCCAGGCCAGGCCAGGCCAGGCCAGGCCAGGCCAGGCCAGGGCCAGGGCCAGGGCCAGGCCAGGCCAGGCCAGGCCAGGCCAGGCCAGGGCCAGGCCAGGGCCAGGCCAGGGCCAGGGCCAGGGCCAGGCCAGGCCAGGCCAGGCCAGGCCAGGCCAGGCCAGGGCCAGGCCAGGCCAGGCCAGGCCAGGCCAGGCCAGGGCCAGGCCAGGCCAGGCCAGGCCAGGCCAGGCCAGGGCCAGGCCAGGGCCAGGCCAGGGCCAGGGCCAGGCCAGGCCAGGGCCAGGGCCAGGGCCAGGGCCAGGCCAGGCCAGGCCAGGCCAGGCCAGGCCAGGCCAGGGCCAGGGCCAGGCCAGGGCCAGGCCAGGCCAGGCCAGGGCCAGGCCAGGCCAGGCCAGGCCAGGGCCAGGCCAGGCCAGGCCAGGCCAGGCCAGGCCAGGGCCAGGGCCAGGCCAGGCCAGGCCAGGGCCAGGCCAGGGCCAGGGCCAGGCCAGGCCAGGCCAGGCCAGGCCAGGCCAGGCCAGGCCAGGCCAGGCCAGGGCCAGGGCCAGGCCAGGGCCAGGGCCAGGGCCAGGCCAGGCCAGGCCAGGCCAGGCCAGGCCAGGCCAGGCCAGGCCAGGCCAGGCCAGGCCAGGGCCAGGCCAGGCCAGGCCAGGGCCAGGCCAGGCCAGGCCAGGGCCAGGCCAGGCCAGGCCAGGGCCAGGCCAGGGCCAGGCCAGGGCCAGGCCAGGCCAGGCCAGGGCCAGGGCCAGGGCCAGGGCCAGGCCAGGCCAGGGCCAGGCCAGGCCAGGCCAGGCCAGGCCAGGCCAGGCCAGGCCAGGCCAGGCCAGGGCCAGGCCAGGGCCAGGGCCAGGGCCAGGCCAGGCCAGGCCAGGGCCAGGCCAGGGCCAGGCCAGGCCAGGCCAGGGCCAGGCCAGGGCCAGGCCAGGCCAGGGCCAGGCCAGGGCCAGGCCAGGCCAGGGCCAGGGCCAGGCCAGGGCCAGGCCAGGCCAGGGCCAGGCCAGGCCAGGGCCAGGCCAGGCCAGGGCCAGGGCCAGGCCAGGGCCAGGCCAGGCCAGGCCAGGGCCAGGCCAGGCCAGGGCCAGGCCAGGCCAGGCCAGGCCAGGCCAGGCCAGGGCCAGGCCAGGCCAGGCCAGGCCAGGGCCAGGCCAGGCCAGGCCAGGCCAGGCCAGGGCCAGGGCCAGGCCAGGCCAGGCCAGGCCAGGCCAGGCCAGGCCAGGCCAGGCCAGGCCAGGGCCAGGCCAGGGCCAGGGCCAGGGCCAGGCCAGGCCAGGGCCAGGCCAGGGCCAGGCCAGGCCAGGGCCAGGGCCAGGGCCAGGGCCAGGCCAGGGCCAGGGCCAGGCCAGGGCCAGGCCAGGCCAGGCCAGGCCAGGCCAGGCCAGGCCAGGGCCAGGGCCAGGGCCAGGCCAGGCCAGGCCAGGCCAGGCCAGGCCAGGCCAGGCCAGGCCAGGCCAGGCCAGGGCCAGGCCAGGCCAGGCCAGGCCAGGCCAGGCCAGGCCAGGCCAGGCCAGGCCAGGCCAGGCCAGGCCAGGCCAGGCCAGGCCAGGGCCAGGCCAGGCCAGGCCAGGGCCAGGCCAGGGCCAGGCCAGGCCAGGGCCAGGCCAGGGCCAGGCCAGGCCAGGCCAGGGCCAGGGCCAGGGCCAGGGCCAGGCCAGGGCCAGGGCCAGGGCCAGGCCAGGGCCAGGGCCAGGGCCAGGCCAGGGCCAGGCCAGGGCCAGGCCAGGGCCAGGCCAGGCCAGGGCCAGGCCAGGCCAGGCCAGGCCAGGCCAGGGCCAGGCCAGGGCCAGGCCAGGGCCAGGCCAGGCCAGGCCAGGCCAGGCCAGGCCAGGCCAGGCCAGGCCAGGCCAGGGCCAGGGCCAGGCCAGGCCAGGGCCAGGCCAGGCCAGGCCAGGCCAGGCCAGGCCAGGCCAGGGCCAGGCCAGGGCCAGGCCAGGCCAGGCCAGGGCCAGGCCAGGGCCAGGCCAGGCCAGGGCCAGGGCCAGGGCCAGGGCCAGGCCAGGCCAGGCCAGGGCCAGGCCAGGGCCAGGCCAGGCCAGGGCCAGGCCAGGGCCAGGCCAGGCCAGGCCAGGGCCAGGCCAGGCCAGGCCAGGCCAGGCCAGGCCAGGCCAGGGCCAGGGCCAGGCCAGGCCAGGGCCAGGCCAGGCCAGGCCAGGCCAGGCCAGGCCAGGCCAGGCCAGGCCAGGCCAGGGCCAGGCCAGGGCCAGGGCCAGGGCCAGGCCAGGCCAGGCCAGGCCAGGCCAGGCCAGGCCAGGCCAGGCCAGGCCCAGGCCAGGCCAGGGCCAGGGCCAGGGCCAGGCCAGGCCAGGCCAGGCCAGGCCAGGCCAGGCCAGGGCCAGGCCAGGCCAGGCCAGGCCAGGCCAGGGCCAGGGCCAGGCCAGGCCAGGCCAGGCCAGGCCAGGCCAGGCCAGGCCAGGCCAGGGCCAGGCCAGGCCAGGCCAGGCCAGGCCAGGGCCAGGCCAGGGCCAGGGCCAGGCCAGGCCAGGCCAGGCCAGGGCCAGGCCAGGGCCAGGCCAGGCCAGGCCAGGGCCAGGCCAGGGCCAGGCCAGGCCAGGCCAGGCCAGGCCAGGCCAGGCCAGGGCCAGGGCCAGGCCAGGCCAGGGCCAGGGCCAGGCCAGGCCAGGCCAGGGCCAGGCCAGGGCCAGGCCAGGCCAGGCCAGGCCAGGGCCAGGCCAGGCCAGGCCAGGGCCAGGCCAGGCCAGGGCCAGGCCAGGGCCAGGGCCAGGCCAGGGCCAGGCCAGGCCAGGCCAGGCCAGGCCAGGGCCAGGGCCAGGGCCAGGGCCAGGCCAGGCCAGGGCCAGGCCAGGGCCAGGCCAGGGCCAGGCCAGGGCCAGGCCAGGCCAGGGCCAGGGCCAGGGCCAGGCCAGGCCAGGGCCAGGCCAGGGCCAGGGCCAGGGCCAGGGCCAGGGCCAGGGCCAGGCCAGGGCCAGGGCCAGGCCAGGCCAGGCCAGGGCCAGGGCCAGGCCAGGCCAGGGCCAGGCCAGGCCAGGGCCAGGCCAGGCCAGGCCAGGCCAGGGCCAGGGCCAGGCCAGGGCCAGGCCAGGCCAGGGCCAGGCCAGGCCAGGCCAGGCCAGGCCAGGGCCAGGCCAGGGCCAGGCCAGGGCCAGGCCAGGGCCAGGCCAGGCCAGGCCAGGGCCAGGCCAGGCCAGGCCAGGCCAGGCCAGGGCCAGGGCCAGGGCCAGGCCAGGCCAGGCCAGGCCAGGGCCAGGGCCAGGGCCAGGCCAGGCCAGGCCAGGCCAGGCCAGGCCAGGGCCAGGCCAGGCCAGGCCAGGCCAGGCCAGGCCAGGCCAGGCCAGGCCAGGGCCAGGGCCAGGCCAGGGCCAGGCCAGGCCAGGGCCAGGCCAGGGCCAGGCCAGGCCAGGCCAGGCCAGGCCAGGCCAGGCCAGGCCAGGCCAGGGCCAGGCCAGGCCAGGCCAGGGCCAGGCCAGGGCCAGGCCAGGCCAGGGCCAGGCCAGGCCAGGGCCAGGCCAGGCCAGGCCAGGGCCAGGGCCAGGGCCAGGGCCAGGGCCAGGCCAGGCCAGGCCAGGGCCAGGCCAGGCCAGGCCAGGCCAGGCCAGGCCAGGGCCAGGCCAGGCCAGGCCAGGCCAGGGCCAGGGCCAGGGCCAGGCCAGGGCCAGGGCCAGGCCAGGGCCAGGCCAGGCCAGGGCCAGGGCCAGGGCCAGGGCCAGGGCCAGGGCCAGGGCCAGGGCCAGGGCCAGGCCAGGCCAGGGCCAGGGCCAGGCCAGGCCAGGCCAGGCCAGGCCAGGGCCAGGCCAGGCCAGGCCAGGCCAGGCCAGGCCAGGCCAGGGCCAGGCCAGGCCAGGGCCAGGCCAGGGCCAGGCCAGGCCAGGCCAGGCCAGGGCCAGGCCAGGCCAGGGCCAGGCCAGGCCAGGCCAGGCCAGGCCAGGCCAGGCCAGGGCCAGGCCAGGCCAGGCCAGGCCAGGCCAGGCCAGGGCCAGGGCCAGGCCAGGCCAGGGCCAGGGCCAGGGCCAGGGCCAGGGCCAGGCCAGGCCAGGCCAGGCCAGGCCAGGCCAGGCCAGGGCCAGGGCCAGGGCCAGGGCCAGGCCAGGCCAGGCCAGGCCAGGCCAGGGCCAGGGCCAGGGCCAGGGCCAGGGCCAGGGCCAGGCCAGGCCAGGCCAGGCCAGGCCAGGCCAGGGCCAGGCCAGGCCAGGCCAGGCCAGGCCAGGGCCAGGCCAGGCCAGGCCAGGGCCAGGCCAGGGCCAGGGCCAGGCCAGGCCAGGGCCAGGCCAGGGCCAGGGCCAGGCCAGGGCCAGGGCCAGGGCCAGGCCAGGCCAGGCCAGGCCAGGCCAGGCCAGGGCCAGGGCCAGGCCAGGCCAGGGCCAGGCCAGGGCCAGGGCCAGGGCCAGGGCCAGGGCCAGGGCCAGGCCAGGCCAGGCCAGGCCAGGCCAGGGCCAGGCCAGGCCAGGGCCAGGGCCAGGCCAGGCCAGGCCAGGGCCAGGGCCAGGCCAGGCCAGGCCAGGCCAGGGCCAGGCCAGGCCAGGCCAGGGCCAGGCCAGGCCAGGCCAGGCCAGGCCAGGCCAGGCCAGGCCAGGCCAGGGCCAGGCCAGGCCAGGCCAGGCCAGGCCAGGCCAGGCCAGGGCCAGGCCAGGCCAGGCCAGGCCAGGCCAGGCCAGGCCAGGGCCAGGGCCAGGCCAGGCCAGGCCAGGGCCAGGCCAGGCCAGGCCAGGGCCAGGCCAGGCCAGGCCAGGCCAGGGCCAGGGCCAGGCCAGGCCAGGCCAGGGCCAGGCCAGGGCCAGGCCAGGCCAGGCCAGGCCAGGGCCAGGCCAGGCCAGGGCCAGGGCCAGGCCAGGGCCAGGGCCAGGCCAGGCCAGGGCCAGGGCCAGGCCAGGCCAGGGCCAGGGCCAGGGCCAGGCCAGGCCAGGGCCAGGGCCAGGGCCAGGGCCAGGGCCAGGCCAGGGCCAGGCCAGGCCAGGGCCAGGGCCAGGGCCAGGGCCAGGGCCAGGCCAGGGCCAGGGCCAGGCCAGGCCAGGGCCAGGCCAGGCCAGGCCAGGCCAGGCCAGGGCCAGGCCAGGCCAGGCCAGGCCAGGCCAGGCCAGGCCAGGCCAGGCCAGGGCCAGGCCAGGGCCAGGCCAGGGCCAGGCCAGGGCCAGGGCCAGGCCAGGGCCAGGGCCAGGCCAGGCCAGGGCCAGGCCAGGCCAGGGCCAGGCCAGGCCAGGCCAGGGCCAGGCCAGGGCCAGGCCAGGCCAGGCCAGGCCAGGCCAGGCCAGGCCAGGCCAGGGCCAGGCCAGGCCAGGCCAGGCCAGGGCCAGGCCAGGGCCAGGCCAGGCCAGGCCAGGCCAGGGCCAGGCCAGGGCCAGGGCCAGGCCAGGCCAGGGCCAGGCCAGGCCAGGGCCAGGGCCAGGCCAGGCCAGGCCAGGGCCAGGCCAGGCCAGGCCAGGCCAGGCCAGGCCAGGGCCAGGCCAGGCCAGGCCAGGCCAGGGCCAGGGCCAGGGCCAGGGCCAGGCCAGGGCCAGGCCAGGCCAGGGCCAGGGCCAGGGCCAGGCCAGGCCAGGCCAGGCCAGGGCCAGGCCAGGGCCAGGCCAGGCCAGGCCAGGGCCAGGGCCAGGCCAGGCCAGGCCAGGCCAGGGCCAGGCCAGGCCAGGGCCAGGCCAGGCCAGGCCAGGGCCAGGCCAGGCCAGGCCAGGGCCAGGGCCAGGGCCAGGCCAGGCCAGGGCCAGGGCCAGGGCCAGGGCCAGGGCCAGGCCAGGGCCAGGGCCAGGCCAGGGCCAGGCCAGGCCAGGCCAGGCCAGGCCAGGGCCAGGGCCAGGGCCAGGCCAGGGCCAGGCCAGGCCAGGCCAGGCCAGGGCCAGGCCAGGGCCAGGCCAGGCCAGGGCCAGGGCCAGGCCAGGGCCAGGCCAGGCCAGGCCAGGGCCAGGCCAGGGCCAGGCCAGGCCAGGCCAGGCCAGGCCAGGGCCAGGCCAGGCCAGGCCAGGCCAGGGCCAGGCCAGGCCAGGGCCAGGCCAGGCCAGGCCAGGGCCAGGGCCAGGCCAGGCCAGGGCCAGGCCAGGGCCAGGCCAGGCCAGGGCCAGGCCAGGGCCAGGCCAGGGCCAGGCCAGGCCAGGCCAGGCCAGGGCCAGGCCAGGCCAGGCCAGGCCAGGGCCAGGGCCAGGCCAGGCCAGGGCCAGGGCCAGGCCAGGGCCAGGCCAGGGCCAGGCCAGGCCAGGGCCAGGCCAGGCCAGGCCAGGCCAGGGCCAGGCCAGGGCCAGGGCCAGGCCAGGGCCAGGCCAGGCCAGGGCCAGGCCAGGCCAGGCCAGGCCAGGCCAGGGCCAGGGCCAGGCCAGGCCAGGCCAGGCCAGGCCAGGCCAGGCCAGGCCAGGCCAGGCCAGGCCAGGCCAGGCCAGGGCCAGGGCCAGGCCAGGCCAGGGCCAGGCCAGGCCAGGGCCAGGCCAGGGCCAGGCCAGGGCCAGGCCAGGGCCAGGGCCAGGGCCAGGGCCAGGCCAGGCCAGGCCAGGCCAGGGCCAGGCCAGGGCCAGGCCAGGGCCAGGCCAGGCCAGGCCAGGCCAGGCCAGGGCCAGGCCAGGCCAGGCCAGGCCAGGCCAGGCCAGGCCAGGCCAGGCCAGGCCAGGGCCAGGCCAGGGCCAGGGCCAGGCCAGGCCAGGCCAGGGCCAGGCCAGGGCCAGGCCAGGCCAGGCCAGGCCAGGCCAGGCCAGGCCAGGCCAGGCCAGGGCCAGGCCAGGGCCAGGGCCAGGCCAGGGCCAGGCCAGGCCAGGGCCAGGCCAGGGCCAGGGCCAGGGCCAGGCCAGGGCCAGGCCAGGGCCAGGCCAGGCCAGGGCCAGGGCCAGGCCAGGCCAGGCCAGGCCAGGCCAGGCCAGGCCAGGGCCAGGCCAGGGCCAGGCCAGGCCAGGGCCAGGCCAGGCCAGGCCAGGGCCAGGCCAGGCCAGGGCCAGGGCCAGGGCCAGGGCCAGGCCAGGCCAGGGCCAGGGCCAGGGCCAGGCCAGGGCCAGGCCAGGCCAGGCCAGGCCAGGCCAGGCCAGGCCAGGGCCAGGGCCAGGCCAGGGCCAGGGCCAGGCCAGGCCAGGCCAGGCCAGGCCAGGCCAGGCCAGGCCAGGCCAGGCCAGGCCAGGCCAGGCCAGGCCAGGGCCAGGGCCAGGCCAGGCCAGGCCAGGCCAGGCCAGGCCAGGCCAGGCCAGGCCAGGCCAGGCCAGGCCAGGCCAGGGCCAGGGCCAGGCCAGGCCAGGGCCAGGCCAGGGCCAGGCCAGGCCAGGGCCAGGCCAGGCCAGGGCCAGGCCAGGCCAGGCCAGGCCAGGCCAGGGCCAGGCCAGGGCCAGGCCAGGCCAGGGCCAGGGCCAGGCCAGGGCCAGGCCAGGGCCAGGCCAGGCCAGGCCAGGCCAGGCCAGGCCAGGCCAGGCCAGGCCAGGCCAGGCCAGGGCCAGGCCAGGGCCAGGCCAGGCCAGGGCCAGGGCCAGGGCCAGGGCCAGGGCCAGGGCCAGGGCCAGGCCAGGCCAGGCCAGGCCAGGCCAGGGCCAGGGCCAGGGCCAGGGCCAGGGCCAGGCCAGGGCCAGGGCCAGGCCAGGCCAGGCCAGGGCCAGGCCAGGCCAGGCCAGGCCAGGCCAGGGCCAGGCCAGGGCCAGGGCCAGGGCCAGGCCAGGGCCAGGCCAGGGCCAGGGCCAGGGCCAGGGCCAGGGCCAGGCCAGGCCAGGCCAGGCCAGGCCAGGCCAGGCCAGGGCCAGGCCAGGCCAGGCCAGGCCAGGGCCAGGCCAGGCCAGGCCAGGGCCAGGCCAGGCCAGGCCAGGGCCAGGGCCAGGGCCAGGCCAGGGCCAGGCCAGGCCAGGCCAGGCCAGGCCAGGGCCAGGGCCAGGGCCAGGCCAGGCCAGGCCAGGCCAGGCCAGGGCCAGGCCAGGGCCAGGCCAGGCCAGGCCAGGCCAGGGCCAGGCCAGGGCCAGGGCCAGGGCCAGGCCAGGCCAGGGCCAGGCCAGGCCAGGCCAGGGCCAGGCCAGGCCAGGCCAGGCCAGGCCAGGCCAGGCCAGGCCAGGCCAGGGCCAGGCCAGGCCAGGCCAGGCCAGGCCAGGGCCAGGGCCAGGGCCAGGCCAGGGCCAGGCCAGGCCAGGCCAGGCCAGGCCAGGGCCAGGGCCAGGCCAGGCCAGGGCCAGGCCAGGCCAGGCCAGGCCAGGCCAGGCCAGGGCCAGGCCAGGGCCAGGGCCAGGGCCAGGGCCAGGCCAGGGCCAGGCCAGGGCCAGGCCAGGGCCAGGCCAGGGCCAGGCCAGGGCCAGGCCAGGGCCAGGCCAGGGCCAGGGCCAGGGCCAGGGCCAGGCCAGGGCCAGGGCCAGGGCCAGGCCAGGGCCAGGGCCAGGCCAGGCCAGGGCCAGGCCAGGGCCAGGCCAGGCCAGGGCCAGGCCAGGGCCAGGGCCAGGCCAGGCCAGGCCAGGCCAGGCCAGGGCCAGGGCCAGGCCAGGCCAGGCCAGGGCCAGGCCAGGGCCAGGCCAGGGCCAGGGCCAGGGCCAGGCCAGGCCAGGCCAGGCCAGGCCAGGCCAGGCCAGGCCAGGGCCAGGGCCAGGGCCAGGGCCAGGGCCAGGGCCAGGGCCAGGGCCAGGGCCAGGGCCAGGGCCAGGGCCAGGCCAGGCCAGGGCCAGGCCAGGCCAGGCCAGGCCAGGCCAGGCCAGGGCCAGGCCAGGGCCAGGGCCAGGGCCAGGCCAGGCCAGGCCAGGGCCAGGCCAGGCCAGGCCAGGCCAGGGCCAGGCCAGGCCAGGGCCAGGGCCAGGGCCAGGCCAGGGCCAGGCCAGGGCCAGGCCAGGCCAGGGCCAGGCCAGGCCAGGGCCAGGGCCAGGGCCAGGGCCAGGGCCAGGCCAGGGCCAGGCCAGGCCAGGCCAGGGCCAGGGCCAGGCCAGGCCAGGCCAGGGCCAGGGCCAGGCCAGGCCAGGGCCAGGGCCAGGGCCAGGCCAGGGCCAGGCCAGGCCAGGGCCAGGGCCAGGGCCAGGCCAGGCCAGGCCAGGCCAGGCCAGGCCAGGCCAGGCCAGGGCCAGGCCAGGCCAGGGCCAGGCCAGGCCAGGCCAGGCCAGGCCAGGCCAGGCCAGGCCAGGGCCAGGCCAGGGCCAGGCCAGGGCCAGGCCAGGGCCAGGGCCAGGGCCAGGGCCAGGCCAGGGCCAGGCCAGGCCAGGCCAGGGCCAGGGCCAGGCCAGGGCCAGGGCCAGGGCCAGGGCCAGGGCCAGGCCAGGGCCAGGGCCAGGGCCAGGCCAGGCCAGGCCAGGGCCAGGCCAGGCCAGGGCCAGGCCAGGCCAGGGCCAGGCCAGGCCAGGCCAGGGCCAGGCCAGGGCCAGGGCCAGGGCCAGGCCAGGCCAGGCCAGGCCAGGGCCAGGCCAGGGCCAGGGCCAGGGCCAGGCCAGGGCCAGGGCCAGGGCCAGGCCAGGCCAGGGCCAGGGCCAGGGCCAGGCCAGGCCAGGCCAGGGCCAGGGCCAGGCCAGGGCCAGGGCCAGGCCAGGCCAGGGCCAGGGCCAGGGCCAGGCCAGGCCAGGCCAGGCCAGGCCAGGCCAGGCCAGGCCAGGGCCAGGGCCAGGCCAGGCCAGGGCCAGGCCAGGGCCAGGCCAGGCCAGGCCAGGCCAGGCCAGGGCCAGGCCAGGGCCAGGGCCAGGCCAGGCCAGGCCAGGCCAGGGCCAGGCCAGGGCCAGGCCAGGCCAGGCCAGGCCAGGGCCAGGCCAGGGCCAGGGCCAGGCCAGGCCAGGCCAGGCCAGGGCCAGGGCCAGGCCAGGGCCAGGGCCAGGCCAGGGCCAGGGCCAGGCCAGGCCAGGGCCAGGCCAGGCCAGGGCCAGGCCAGGCCAGGCCAGGCCAGGGCCAGGCCAGGCCAGGGCCAGGGCCAGGGCCAGGCCAGGGCCAGGCCAGGGCCAGGGCCAGGCCAGGGCCAGGCCAGGGCCAGGGCCAGGGCCAGGCCAGGCCAGGCCAGGGCCAGGGCCAGGGCCAGGCCAGGGCCAGGGCCAGGCCAGGGCCAGGCCAGGCCAGGCCAGGCCAGGGCCAGGCCAGGGCCAGGCCAGGCCAGGCCAGGGCCAGGCCAGGCCAGGCCAGGCCAGGCCAGGGCCAGGCCAGGGCCAGGGCCAGGCCAGGCCAGGCCAGGCCAGGGCCAGGGCCAGGCCAGGCCAGGCCAGGCCAGGCCAGGGCCAGGCCAGGCCAGGCCAGGCCAGGGCCAGGCCAGGCCAGGCCAGGCCAGGCCAGGCCAGGCCAGGGCCAGGCCAGGGCCAGGCCAGGCCAGGGCCAGGGCCAGGCCAGGCCAGGCCAGGCCAGGCCAGGCCAGGGCCAGGCCAGGCCAGGCCAGGGCCAGGGCCAGGGCCAGGCCAGGCCAGGGCCAGGCCAGGCCAGGGCCAGGGCCAGGCCAGGGCCAGGGCCAGGGCCAGGCCAGGCCAGGGCCAGGGCCAGGGCCAGGCCAGGCCAGGGCCAGGCCAGGGCCAGGGCCAGGGCCAGGGCCAGGCCAGGCCAGGGCCAGGCCAGGCCAGGCCAGGCCAGGGCCAGGGCCAGGGCCAGGGCCAGGCCAGGGCCAGGCCAGGGCCAGGGCCAGGGCCAGGCCAGGCCAGGGCCAGGCCAGGGCCAGGCCAGGGCCAGGCCAGGCCAGGCCAGGGCCAGGCCAGGGCCAGGCCAGGGCCAGGGCCAGGCCAGGCCAGGCCAGGCCAGGCCAGGCCAGGCCAGGGCCAGGCCAGGCCAGGCCAGGCCAGGCCAGGGCCAGGCCAGGCCAGGCCAGGGCCAGGCCAGGGCCAGGCCAGGGCCAGGCCAGGCCAGGCCAGGGCCAGGCCAGGCCAGGGCCAGGCCAGGGCCAGGCCAGGCCAGGCCAGGCCAGGCCAGGGCCAGGCCAGGCCAGGCCAGGGCCAGGGCCAGGCCAGGGCCAGGCCAGGCCAGGCCAGGCCAGGCCAGGCCAGGGCCAGGCCAGGCCAGGGCCAGGCCAGGCCAGGCCAGGCCAGGGCCAGGCCAGGCCAGGGCCAGGGCCAGGGCCAGGGCCAGGGCCAGGCCAGGCCAGGCCAGGCCAGGCCAGGCCAGGCCAGGCCAGGCCAGGCCAGGGCCAGGGCCAGGGCCAGGGCCAGGGCCAGGCCAGGCCAGGCCAGGCCAGGGCCAGGGCCAGGCCAGGCCAGGGCCAGGCCAGGCCAGGCCAGGCCAGGGCCAGGCCAGGGCCAGGGCCAGGGCCAGGCCAGGCCAGGCCAGGCCAGGGCCAGGGCCAGGCCAGGCCAGGGCCAGGGCCAGGCCAGGCCAGGCCAGGGCCAGGCCAGGCCAGGCCAGGCCAGGCCAGGCCAGGGCCAGGCCAGGCCAGGCCAGGCCAGGGCCAGGCCAGGCCAGGCCAGGCCAGGCCAGGCCAGGCCAGGCCAGGCCAGGGCCAGGCCAGGCCAGGGCCAGGCCAGGCCAGGCCAGGCCAGGCCAGGCCAGGCCAGGGCCAGGCCAGGCCAGGCCAGGCCAGGCCAGGCCAGGCCAGGCCAGGCCAGGCCAGGCCAGGCCAGGCCAGGGCCAGGGCCAGGCCAGGGCCAGGCCAGGGCCAGGCCAGGCCAGGGCCAGGCCAGGCCAGGCCAGGCCAGGGCCAGGCCAGGCCAGGCCAGGCCAGGCCAGGCCAGGCCAGGGCCAGGCCAGGCCAGGCCAGGCCAGGCCAGGCCAGGCCAGGCCAGGGCCAGGCCAGGCCAGGCCAGGCCAGGCCAGGCCAGGCCAGGCCAGGCCAGGCCAGGGCCAGGGCCAGGGCCAGGCCAGGCCAGGCCAGGGCCAGGCCAGGGCCAGGGCCAGGGCCAGGCCAGGCCAGGCCAGGCCAGGCCAGGCCAGGGCCAGGGCCAGGCCAGGCCAGGCCAGGCCAGGGCCAGGCCAGGCCAGGCCAGGGCCAGGCCAGGCCAGGCCAGGCCAGGCCAGGGCCAGGGCCAGGGCCAGGGCCAGGCCAGGCCAGGCCAGGCCAGGCCAGGCCAGGCCAGGCCAGGCCAGGCCAGGGCCAGGGCCAGGCCAGGGCCAGGCCAGGCCAGGCCAGGCCAGGCCAGGCCAGGCCAGGCCAGGGCCAGGCCAGGGCCAGGCCAGGCCAGGCCAGGCCAGGCCAGGGCCAGGCCAGGCCAGGGCCAGGGCCAGGCCAGGCCAGGCCAGGCCAGGCCAGGCCAGGCCAGGGCCAGGCCAGGCCAGGGCCAGGGCCAGGGCCAGGCCAGGGCCAGGGCCAGGCCAGGCCAGGCCAGGCCAGGCCAGGCCAGGCCAGGCCAGGCCAGGCCAGGCCAGGCCAGGCCAGGCCAGGCCAGGCCAGGCCAGGCCAGGCCAGGCCAGGCCAGGGCCAGGCCAGGCCAGGCCAGGGCCAGGGCCAGGGCCAGGCCAGGCCAGGCCAGGGCCAGGGCCAGGGCCAGGGCCAGGGCCAGGCCAGGGCCAGGCCAGGGCCAGGCCAGGCCAGGCCAGGCCAGGCCAGGCCAGGCCAGGCCAGGCCAGGGCCAGGCCAGGCCAGGCCAGGGCCAGGGCCAGGGCCAGGGCCAGGGCCAGGGCCAGGCCAGGGCCAGGCCAGGCCAGGCCAGGCCAGGCCAGGGCCAGGCCAGGGCCAGGCCAGGCCAGGCCAGGCCAGGCCAGGGCCAGGCCAGGCCAGGGCCAGGGCCAGGCCAGGCCAGGCCAGGCCAGGCCAGGCCAGGCCAGGGCCAGGGCCAGGGCCAGGCCAGGGCCAGGGCCAGGCCAGGGCCAGGGCCAGGCCAGGGCCAGGCCAGGCCAGGGCCAGGCCAGGGCCAGGCCAGGGCCAGGGCCAGGGCCAGGGCCAGGCCAGGCCAGGCCAGGCCAGGCCAGGGCCAGGCCAGGGCCAGGCCAGGCCAGGCCAGGCCAGGGCCAGGGCCAGGGCCAGGGCCAGGGGCCAGGGCCAGGGCCAGGCCAGGGCCAGGGCCAGGGCCAGGCCAGGCCAGGCCAGGCCAGGCCAGGCCAGGCCAGGGCCAGGCCAGGCCAGGCCAGGCCAGGCCAGGCCAGGGCCAGGGCCAGGGCCAGGGCCAGGCCAGGCCAGGCCAGGGCCAGGCCAGGCCAGGGCCAGGCCAGGGCCAGGGCCAGGCCAGGCCAGGCCAGGCCAGGGCCAGGGCCAGGCCAGGCCAGGGCCAGGGCCAGGCCAGGCCAGGCCAGGGCCAGGCCAGGGCCAGGGCCAGGGCCAGGGCCAGGGCCAGGGCCAGGCCAGGCCAGGGCCAGGCCAGGCCAGGCCAGGCCAGGCCAGGCCAGGCCAGGCCAGGGCCAGGCCAGGGCCAGGGCCAGGCCAGGGCCAGGCCAGGCCAGGCCAGGGCCAGGGCCAGGGCCAGGGCCAGGGCCAGGGCCAGGGCCAGGCCAGGGCCAGGCCAGGCCAGGGCCAGGGCCAGGCCAGGCCAGGCCAGGGCCAGGGCCAGGCCAGGCCAGGCCAGGCCAGGGCCAGGGCCAGGCCAGGGCCAGGCCAGGGCCAGGCCAGGCCAGGGCCAGGGCCAGGCCAGGCCAGGCCAGGCCAGGCCAGGCCAGGCCAGGGCCAGGGCCAGGGCCAGGGCCAGGCCAGGCCAGGCCAGGCCAGGCCAGGGCCAGGGCCAGGCCAGGCCAGGCCAGGGCCAGGGCCAGGGCCAGGGCCAGGGCCAGGGCCAGGCCAGGGCCAGGGCCAGGGCCAGGGCCAGGGCCAGGCCAGGGCCAGGGCCAGGGCCAGGGCCAGGCCAGGGCCAGGCCAGGGCCAGGGCCAGGCCAGGGCCAGGCCAGGGCCAGGGCCAGGGCCAGGGCCAGGCCAGGGCCAGGGCCAGGGCCAGGGCCAGGCCAGGGCCAGGCCAGGCCAGGCCAGGCCAGGCCAGGCCAGGGCCAGGCCAGGGCCAGGCCAGGCCAGGCCAGGCCAGGCCAGGCCAGGCCAGGCCAGGCCAGGGCCAGGCCAGGGCCAGGGCCAGGCCAGGCCAGGGCCAGGCCAGGCCAGGGCCAGGGCCAGGCCAGGCCAGGGCCAGGCCAGGCCAGGGCCAGGGCCAGGCCAGGCCAGGGCCAGGGCCAGGCCAGGGCCAGGCCAGGGCCAGGCCAGGCCAGGGCCAGGGCCAGGGCCAGGCCAGGGCCAGGGCCAGGGCCAGGGCCAGGGCCAGGCCAGGCCAGGGCCAGGGCCAGGCCAGGCCAGGCCAGGCCAGGCCAGGCCAGGCCAGGCCAGGGCCAGGCCAGGCCAGGCCAGGCCAGGCCAGGCCAGGCCAGGGCCAGGGCCAGGGCCAGGCCAGGCCAGGCCAGGGCCAGGCCAGGCCAGGGCCAGGCCAGGGCCAGGGCCAGGCCAGGGCCAGGCCAGGGCCAGGCCAGGCCAGGCCAGGCCAGGCCAGGGCCAGGCCAGGCCAGGCCAGGGCCAGGGCCAGGCCAGGGCCAGGCCAGGGCCAGGGCCAGGGCCAGGCCAGGGCCAGGCCAGGGCCAGGGCCAGGCCAGGGCCAGGGCCAGGCCAGGCCAGGCCAGGCCAGGGCCAGGCCAGGGCCAGGCCAGGCCAGGGCCAGGGCCAGGCCAGGCCAGGCCAGGCCAGGCCAGGGCCAGGGCCAGGCCAGGGCCAGGCCAGGCCAGGCCAGGGCCAGGCCAGGGCCAGGGCCAGGCCAGGGCCAGGCCAGGCCAGGCCAGGCCAGGCCAGGGCCAGGCCAGGCCAGGGCCAGGCCAGGGCCAGGCCAGGGCCAGGGCCAGGGCCAGGGCCAGGGCCAGGGCCAGGGCCAGGCCAGGGCCAGGCCAGGCCAGGCCAGGCCAGGGCCAGGGCCAGGGCCAGGGCCAGGGCCAGGGCCAGGGCCAGGCCAGGCCAGGGCCAGGCCAGGCCAGGGCCAGGGCCAGGGCCAGGCCAGGCCAGGCCAGGCCAGGCCAGGCCAGGGCCAGGGCCAGGGCCAGGCCAGGCCAGGCCAGGGCCAGGCCAGGCCAGGCCAGGGCCAGGGCCAGGGCCAGGCCAGGGCCAGGGCCAGGCCAGGCCAGGCCAGGCCAGGGCCAGGCCAGGGCCAGGGCCAGGCCAGGCCAGGCCAGGGCCAGGGCCAGGCCAGGCCAGGGCCAGGCCAGGCCAGGCCAGGGCCAGGGCCAGGCCAGGCCAGGCCAGGCCAGGCCAGGGCCAGGGCCAGGGCCAGGGCCAGGGCCAGGCCAGGCCAGGGCCAGGGCCAGGCCAGGGCCAGGGCCAGGCCAGGGCCAGGCCAGGCCAGGCCAGGCCAGGCCAGGCCAGGCCAGGCCAGGCCAGGCCAGGCCAGGGCCAGGGCCAGGGCCAGGGCCAGGGCCAGGGCCAGGCCAGGGCCAGGGCCAGGGGCCAGGCCAGGGCCAGGGCCAGGCCAGGGCCAGGCCAGGGCCAGGCCAGGGCCAGGCCAGGGCCAGGCCAGGGCCAGGGCCAGGGCCAGGGCCAGGGCCAGGGCCAGGGCCAGGGCCAGGGCCAGGGCCAGGGCCAGGGCCAGGGCCAGGCCAGGCCAGGCCAGGCCAGGCCAGGGCCAGGGCCAGGGCCAGGGCCAGGGCCAGGGCCAGGGCCAGGGCCAGGGCCAGGGCCAGGCCAGGCCAGGCCAGGGCCAGGGCCAGGGCCAGGCCAGGCCAGGGCCAGGCCAGGGCCAGGCCAGGCCAGGCCAGGCCAGGGCCAGGGCCAGGCCAGGCCAGGCCAGGGCCAGGGCCAGGGCCAGGGCCAGGGCCAGGGCCAGGGCCAGGCCAGGCCAGGCCAGGCCAGGCCAGGGCCAGGCCAGGCCAGGGCCAGGGCCAGGGCCAGGGCCAGGGCCAGGGCCAGGCCAGGCCAGGGCCAGGCCAGGCCAGGCCAGGGCCAGGCCAGGCCAGGGCCAGGGCCAG